>NC_052320.1:38563570-38603570 GCF_016432855.1 Salvelinus namaycush | reverse complement strand
TCTTAGTGAAAAAGAGGCCTTATAAATAGTTATTTCTTCTTTCCCCCTCTTTCCCTGTCTCCTTCATCCAGAGATGATGATGATATCAATGACGTGGCCTCCATGGCTGGAGTTAACCTGTCAGAGGAGAGTGCCCGTATCCTGGCAACCAACTCTGAGCTGGTGGGCGCGGTGACCCGCTCCTGTAAGGACGAGGCCTTCCTCTACACCACCTCACTAACCCGGAGAGTACAGGAGATCGGTAGAGACACACACACACCACGTAAACGCACGCATGCACGCACACACACACACACTCTGTACCTAAAATCCCTTGTTGTAACAGGTAGGAGGTTTGGGGTGATTGACCTGGGGCCAGAGGTCATCGACTACGTTTCCCATGCGACACAGCAGCGGCTGCAGAATCTGCTGGAGAAAGTGACGGAGGTGGCGCAGCAGAAGAACATCACCTTCAAGGTGAGAGAACACAGCTTCTGTGGGTGTTGGCGTGAAGGAGGTTCACGAATTCTTTAATGAGCTATTACGTTCTGTTGTGTTCTGTCGCTACTGGGTTGTCATCCTTATTGTTGCTAGCCTTTCATCTTCAAAAAAGTGCTGAAGGGCCTCCCGAGTGGCGCGGCGGTCTAAGGCATCGCAGCGCTAGAGGCGTCACTACAGACCCGGGTTCGAGCCCAAGCTGTGTCGCAACCGGGAGACCCATGAGGCGGCGCACAATTGGCCCCAGCGTCGTCCGTGTTAGGGGAGGGTTTGGCCTGCCGGAATGCCCTTGTCCCCTCGCGCTCTAGCGACTCCTTGTGGCGGGCCGGGGAGCGCGCACGCTGACTTCGTTTGCCAGCTGGACGGCGTTTCCTCCGACACATTGGTGCGGCTGGCTTCCGGTTTTACGGCGAGCAGTGTTTCAAGAAGCAGTGCGGCTTGGCGGGGTCGTGTTTTCGGAGGACGCGCGGCTCTCGACCCCCGCCTCTCCCGAGTCCATACGGGAGTTGCAGCGATGGGACAAGACTGTAACTACCACTTGGATATCACAAAATTGGGGAGAAAAGAGGGTAAAAAGTACAACAACAAAAAAGTCCTCCATTTTTACCCTTGTAATCCATTATCTCTCTCTCCACCCCTCTCTCTCTCTCCTTCAGGAGGATGATAAATATGAACAGGTGAGTGACGTGCGAGCCCAGCTGAAGTTCTATGAGCAGCTGGATCAGATGGAGAAACAGAGGAAGGAGGAGCAGGAGAGGGAGATCCTGATGAAGGCTGCCAAGGTAACTAACTCGCCACCGCAGGCATTGATGCACTAACCTTAGAAATGTGGAGGTGCGACTTCAACCATGTCACATAGCCCTTTTTGCACCATCTAGTGGTCTTATACTGTAAGTGCCAGTCGTGTTGATTCCGTGCCTCTTTCCTCCCCCCAGTCTCGATCTCGGCAAGAGGACCCAGAGCAGCTTCGGCTCAAACAGAAGGCCAAAGAGGTGAGAGGAGAGCGTTTGTGTGGCTGCACGCAGAGTGTGTATAACATTTAGTGTGTTATGTCGTATGCAAATGATTTGTAGCGTTTCTCATACTCTTGTGTCACTTGTCTCTGTCTTCAAGCACCGGAGCGTTGTATGTGTCATGCCTGTTCCGTCTGTGTGTGGTTTGTTCTAGATGCAGCAGCAGGAGCTGAATCAGATCAGGCAGAAGGAGGCCAACATGACGGCCCTGGCAGCCATCGGCCCCAGGAAGAAACGGAAAACGGAGTCCCCCGTCAACGGAGCCGGCGCTGAGGTAGAGTATCATGACCACTACTCTAGGCTTGATCATTGACTATATATTGCGCTTAACAAAGAACCAAACTTGTGGATTGATAGCGGTTTATGCACGTACACATATTTTTGAAGATCAACATGAATGTTCCTTTCTCCGTCTCGCCCTCCCTCTGCAGGGTTCTGGCTCTGGTCCCTCATCGTCAGTTGGTGGCAACAGCGGAGGCTCCAGACCTCAGCGCCAGCGCATCACCAGGGTCAACCTCAGGGACCTGCTCTTCTGTCTGGAGAATGAGAGAGAAACCAGTAGCTCACATCTGCTCTACAAAGGCTTCCTCAAATAACACACAGAGAGAGCGGCCACGCCCTGTACCACTTCCAGAGAGACGAGACACTAATGAGAGAAACCAGTCACTCTGATGCACGTGACTCAGTCTCCAATAACACCTCCCTCGACAGATAAGAGGCCAGACACTCCCAATAGCACGTCCCTTATAGTGCCAAATGGACCAGCTACACGTGACGGCACCTCCTCCTCTTCTGTGCTCTCCTACACTCATGACCTGGAGGGAAGGCAGACCAGCGGCACCTGGAACATTAATCATCAGCTGTGCCCTACACGCCTTCCTCAAAGGTGAGGTGGTGGGACTGACCTCTCAGACTAGCTCTTCTGGACCCTCCTTTACCCCCGTGCCTCTCACAGTTCTGTAGGGACCAGCTACTGGCAACCTGGTCCCCTCCCATAAATTGCCCTCTGGTGCCCTGGAGGGGAAATGCTCTTATTTGTGATGTCTCCTTTGGGTCTGGAAACATCCTCATTCACGGTAGGTGCATAGCTTTTCCGTCCTTTAACCTCATGCAAGAGGCTTATATGATTATACTTTTTTTATAAAGAACGCCAGCGAGGACCCTTTTAACACGGTTAACGAACAAATGTCCAAGACTGCAGTAGTAACGTCAAATCCCTGACCATACAGAAACTCTGGGCCTTTTGTTAGGGGATAGAGACTCTTTTATAGTCATTCATTCTAGTGCTATTACCTGTGGAAATTATTATTTTATTGAAATTTTTTTCTTGACTGATACAAGTCTTCTGCTGAGTTGCCTTTTTTTTGCCAAAATAAAGCCATATGAATGATACATGTCTAACTCTCTAGAACTCTGATAACATTACAGGACCCCTGGTTGTTATTCAGAGTTTTTAGGCTTTGTTTGATTTCTGTTTGAGTGTAACTTCCCGTGTGCTTTTGTGTCTTGACTTTTGTTTTTGAATCCGTTATTATGATTGTGTCAACATGTCCGTTGGAAAAGGTTATGGAAATGGACGCGAGCTTGTGTGCGCGCTCATTTCTGGTGCACATGTGACATCCTATGGAAACAGTCTGTCAATCACAGTTCATACAAATCATATGTTCCTGCCAGTAGACTGTGTGGGGGTGGGGGGGGGGGGGAGGATAAGCATGAGTGAGAGTCATGTAAAAGAATTTACAAGAATTAATTGTTGATGCAAAGTGAGACTGAGACGTTGATGCAACGTTGGCAATAAATAGCCTATTTATGATTGGAGGTAGGCCATTCCTGGCTGCCATGGTGATGCGTGACGGAATGCAGAATATGGACTGCACCCCCCCAATGACTGATTTTTCATCAAGTCAACGGTCAGAGGGATACACCCACTTTCTATATAATTTTCAAAATATTTTGTTGGTGCACATACTAATTGGTTGTTTTGGATGGTAGTGTATATTGATTCAACTTTTCTAGCTGTACATACTTCAGTTGGCCTTTTTGTAAGGTCTGTCAATAGAAGATTAATTCTCTGCTAGTCAATCACTATTGATATGTTTTTATACCATCGCCCCTGGCAACTGTTACACACATTTCCCTCTGTCCATTTTCTATCGGAGAACACAGTTTTCAATGAAAAACTGAAGTATATTATGTAAATGTACATTTTGCACAGCCATTTGTTTAATATTGTAAATACTCTAAATGAAAGGTTTTTAATGGTGATTGTTTATAGAGGATTGAGAGAGAATGATCTCCTTCATTAAAAAAAAAATGAAAAATAAGTTGTTGTGTATGTCTTTCTGCCTGGCTACAGTGTGTGGATCTTGCTTAAACCCTTCTCAATGCCTGCTTTTATAGTTTGTCTTCTACAGTGGCTACCTACTGTATTAACCCAGAGACTGCAATGATATGAGGGATTTATTTTAAAAACAGTTCCTGAGTTCAAGTGCAGTACATTAGTTCTCTCAGAGGAGGGCACTATTGTATCACTAAATCTCTACATCCCTCGAAGTGGTCGATCTCATCAAACCAAATCCATTTGCTTGGTGTCTTTGGGAGTAAGAGCGATCTCATCTGCATCTATTGCCGCGTTCAGGTACTACCAGTCGGAACTGAGAAACTCATTTCCGACTTGCTAACGGGTTGTGGTTATACATGTGTCGTGTTCAACCAGTTAGCAAGTCAGGCATTTCCCAGTTTCCTAGTTCCGGCTAGCACGTGAACACGGCATATGTGGACATGGTCCAAGTCAATGGAGCCAAAATCACACTCTCATGTGAATGGAGTTCGGTTCGCAAAATAAAAATCCCAGGGGCAGCATTTTGAGGTGATACTAACATGTTTATAAGCTGAATGCCTGTGGATATGAGTGGTAAGTTCCTATAGTGATTATTATTATTTTTGCTCACCCAATTCCACCCCTGCATATGCCTCTATCAGCACAGTAGCCTTCAGAGCATACCGTCAGTTTCCCAACCCTCCCCTTAGCAGCAGCAACAACAGCAAGAAATATGTGCTTAGGCGGCCAGACCGATAGGAGATTTTATGAGCAAGCCAAGCAGCACCAGAAGTCATGTCTCCTGGCTGTACTCCGGCTCCAGTGACTTGAGAATGCAGGCTGTTGATCTGTAGGTACACACCGCTGGATTACACCCACACACACAGAGTTCTGCAGCTCAGCGACGGCTCACCGGGAGAGCACACCCAGTCATGTCCCTGTTTCAGACAGTGTGGATATGAGGTTTATTTAGTTTGTTTCTGTTCACTCTGCAGACAGTAGGTGCCTGGGAAACCCTGTGTCTTCATCCAGTCTATATCCCTTACAAGGATAGCATGGCATTGAAGTCTACCCCAATACAAATATGTTCATCCTTTCTGAGTAACCATACATATTGCCTTTCACGTATCTAACCTCATTGGCCAGGACTTCTCAATGAATGCTGGGTGAGACATATGGGAGAGAGCATCCTGACTGACAGAAATGCATTAGTAGGTTGAATTACCAAGGAGCCAAATCCCTCTGAGCAGCGGGGCTGAGCAAGAGACAGACAAGTTTGTCTGGATAGATCCCTACTGATGACTCTCATCCACAGAGCAGTTCTTTATCAGTGGGAGAGGATTAGACGGCGATACTCTTTAGTACACACACGTGTACACACACACACACACCTCCTGTGAGATTAGCACTAGCACTATGAAATTGATATATCATACATACTGATCATAGCCAAGGGAATTAGAGAGAGAGGGCTCAGAGCTTCAGTGTCGCAGGCTTTGATGTTCATCATTGCCGGAAGGGAGGGAACACCTGCTCATACAGTCTGCATCCCAAGAACACGCACACACCAACTTCATGCTTCGCCACACAGACAAACAAATAAAGACACTTGTCATATCTCAAATAAACTATACATGGTTTTGACATCAGTTAATAAGACAAACAAGTCATCGTGGGATTTCTATTCACGGTGTCCTTTTATTAACACAGTTGCACAGCCAATAAATACATATGTCTTGTTGATTGTTGCTCAACCTGAGTTACCATCACGGAGGGTCATCAACAGGGCCTTCCCTTGCTGCTGCATGCTAAGAATGCTAAATCGCTCTGCTTGCACGTATGGATTTTTCTCTCCGTTCGTTCTCGGAAAGAGAGAGCGAGAGAGAGAGGGAAGAAAGAAAGAACATCTAGGAGGAGTGGAGGTCCCTTGGGGCCCAGAAACAACCTAGGCGCGTAATTGAACAAATTAGCCATGAACAGCTGTTACCTGTTAAAATGACCCGCTTTCATTTTATCGCCGTGGACAAGAGGTCTGATAGCATCTGCACGCCACAGCTGTCAGGTATTCTGATTAGCTCGCCCAGTCCTACTTTCAATATATCATGACAAACATAATTACCTCGACATCTCTTTTTATGGATTCGACAAATCGCCAGGCGCACCGAGCATGCCAAGTGTCCATCAATTATAGCCTCAGTCTGCCGGTAGGCTCTCCGCTCCGATCCGCCGGGTTGACTTTGTTAAGCGGTTTCCATTAAGGGAAAAGAAGGCCTGGAATGTTAGACATATTAGGACCTCATGTTGCCTCCTATGTTGCTTGTCTGAGAGAAGACAAGAGAGAGGAGAATGGTCCGGCGTTTAATGTTAACCTGTGACACGTGTGTATGGTATAGTAGGTGGGAAACCAGGATGGCATGACGGCTGGCCTACACATGGTTCCCAACATTGTGAATGCAGCTGTTTTGTCTTGATTTTGATGTGATTTCAAGGTAGAGTACATTTTCCCTGTTGTTAGAAGAGCAAACGCTCAAGAATCTCTTGTCCGAAACCTTGTAATAGACATGGGCCTAATGTGATAATATAAGCCTTTCTCTAGGCCTTTCATTACAGGTAGGCCCATGGTTAAGCCTACCGCGGAGCAGTTCATTCGAGACTGAAGTAATTTTGTTAGATGAGGGTACGCTCGGAGAAACACCGCAATGCTGTTCGATCGGTTTGAGACCCATCAGAACACAGGCAACCTTCAGTTGATGAGCTACTTTCCTCGCTCATAGAGGTTTAGCTACTTCTGCTGGACATTGGAAACTTTCTCTCTCATTGCCATTAAATTGTTGTTCCCGAAAGTTTCGAAAATAGATGTTTTTTTTTGTTTTTATTTCTATTCCACCACACATTAATACATTGGGTGCTACCATTACTGTTCCCACACTGTGGCTGTACTGCTCTGTAATGAAGAGGCCTCCTGTTCAAATCAAATCAAATTGTATTTGTCACATGTGCCGAATAGAAATACTTACTTACAAGCCCTTAACCAACAATGCAGTTTTAAGAAAGAAAGTGTAAAATAAACTGAAGTAAAAATTGTAAATAATTAAGGAGCAACAATAAAATAACAGTAGCGAAGCTATTTACAGGGTTACTGATACAGAGTGCTGTTGAATCACTCATGGCTCAGAAGATAAACGACACCGTATGTCTGTGATGGACTACTTGACAGCAGAAAATACAATGACATTATCTGCTAATCAAAAATACTAAGTAAAAAATATAAAGAAAAAGTTGAATCCGCCACTCATGGTTGTCTGTCCAGCCACTGATTGATTTTGGCCTTCCAGTCATTTCTGTCAGCTGAATATTACATTTTTGTTTTTGAAGAAGAATTTCCTCAGCCAGAGATATAGCCACAAAATACTATATGCTATTTTAACATGGACACATACAGTGCCTTCATAAAGTATTCATACCTTTTGAATTATTCCACATTTTGTTGTGTTACAGCCTAAATTCCAAAACATTTTCAGCCATCTACACCCAATACCCCATTATGACAAAGTTAAAACATGTTATTCAACATTTTTGCTAAACTATTGAGAATCAAATACAGAAAAATCACATTTACATACACTAACCAAAGGTATGTGGACACCTGCTCGTCGAACATCTCATTCCAAAATCATAGGCATTAATATGGAGTTGGTCCTCCCTTTACTGCTATAACAGCCTCCACTCTTCTGGGAAGGCTGTCCGCTAGATGTTGGAACATTGCTGTGGGTACTTGCTTCCATTCAGCCACAAGAGCATTAGTGAGGTCGGGCAGGGATGTTGGGCAATTAGGCCTGGCTCAAAGTCGGCGTTCCAATTCATCCCAGAGGCATTCGATGGGGTTGAGGTCAGGGCTCTGTGCAGGCCAGTCAAATTCTTCCACACCGATCTCGACCAACCATTTCTGTATGGACCTCACTTTGTGCATGGGGAATTGTCATGCTGAAACAGGAAAGGGCCTTCCCCAAACAGTTGCCACAAAGTTGGAAGCACAGAATTGTCTAGAATGTCATTGTATGCTGTAGCATTAAGATACCCCCGAACCATGAAAACAGACCCAAACCATGATTCCTCCTCCACCATACTTTACAGTTGGCACCATGCATTGGGGCAGGTAGCGTTCTCCTGGCATCTGCCAATCCCAGATTCATCCGTTGGACTGCCAGATGGTGAAGCGTGATTCATCACTCCAGAGAACGCTTTTCCACTGCTCCAGAGACCAATGGCAGCAAGCTTTACATCACTCCAGTTGAGGCATGTGTGCGGCTACTCGGCCATGGAAACCCATTTCATGAAGCTCCCGACGAACAGTTCTCGTGCTGACATTGCTTCCAGAGGCAGTTTGGAACCCGGTAGTGAGTGTTGCAACCGAGGACAGGCGATTTTTCAGCACTCAGCGGTCCCGTTCTGTGAGCTTGTGTGGCCTACCACTTCGTGGCTGAGCTGTGGTTGTGGCTGAAATAGCCAAATCCACTAATTTGAAGGGGGGTTCACTGTCCACATATTTTTGTGTATATAGTGTAAATATTCACTCCCCCGAGTCAATACTTTGCAGAAGTTAGTCTTTCTGGGTAAGTTTCTAAGAGCTTTGCTCACCTGGATTGTATAATATTTGCACATTATTCTTTGACAAATTATTCAAGCTCTATCAAGTTGGTTGTTGATCATTGCTAGACAGACATTATCAAGTCTTGCCATAGCTTTTCAAGACGATTTAAGTCAAAACTGTACCTAGGCCTCTCTGGAACATTCAATGTCATCTTGGTAAGCAACTCCAGTGTATATTTGGCCTTGTGTTTTAGGTTATTATCCTGTTATCCTGTTGAAAGGTGACTGTGTCTCCCGGTGTCTGTTGGAAAGCAGACTGAACCAGGTTTTCCTCTAGGATCTTGCCTGTCCTTAGCTCTATTCCATTTCTTTTTTATCCTAAGAAAACCCTGTAGTCCTTGTCAATAACAAGCATACCCATAACATGATGCAGCCACCACCACCATGCTTGAAAATATGAAGAGGGGTACTCAGTGATGTGTTGGATTTACCCCAAACATAACACTTTGTGTTCAGGACATTAAGTTAATTTCTTTGCCATATTTTTTGCATTTTACTTTAGTGCTGTATAGCAAACAGGATGCATGTTTTGGAATATTTTTTTATTGTGTACAGTCTTCCTTCTTAATATTGGGGAGTAATTACAATGTTGTTGATCTATCCTCAGTTTTTTTTATCACAGACATTAAACTCTGTAAAGTCACCGTTTGCCTCATGGTGAAATCTCTGAGCGATTTCTTTCCTCTCAGGCAACTGAGTCAGGAAGGACGTCTGTATCTTTGTAGTGACTGGGTGTATTGATACACCATTTAAAGTGTAATGAATAACTTCACCACGCTCAATGGGATATTCAAATATAAGTGGACCAAATATATTTTCAACATCTCCACTTTGGCAAAAAAGGATGTATAATTAAGAACAGTATCTTGCAGGATTCAATAGTTAGAATTGTTGTCTTGTTGTGCTGTCCCTTTCTCTGTGATTGTCATTCCAATGAAATCCAGAAAGAACAAAACCCCGTCCTCAAACATTTACATCAAAAGGTGCAAAGTTATGGGCGAAGATACAAAACATCCACATCAAATAAAATAGTTTTCTTGATCAAATAACATAGAACCACAACCACTTTTTGTGTAGTATTAATTTACCATCCTTACAAACCACTTAATGTAAATGCACATTATTGTATTGTACATAGGCTGGTCATCAAGGTTTGTACCTGTAGACTTTCCATCACCATGAAGAAAAACAATGTACAATACAGTAATTGAGTACATTGTGATATCAAGTGATTTGTGATGATGTGGCTCAGTTGGTAGAGCATGGTGCTTGCAATGCCAGGGTCGTGGGTTCAATTCTGTCGAGGGACCATTTCAGTTTTCACATAGAAATAAGTATTTCAAGAAACTGGAAAACATATATCAAAGAAGTATTTTTATATTCAAGCAAGTATTTTTAGAAGTATTATCTTAACTGTTTTGTACAGATAATTATCAGACTCAAGTTACAAATGCTGGTAAACACTCAAATACATTTAGTTAAAAATAATTCTCACAAAATTTGTGCACTGGGCCTTTACTAGGCCTGTAGCGACCGATATAGACGTCTTCAGCGCATAAAAAAAAAAAAAGTAGACTAAAATCATTCTAATCCAGATTAAAATGCAAAGGTTTTTTACCACTTTAGCTGGCTTTAGGACCAGAGACAGTGCCATTTGCTTTGCCGGTCAGCTGTTCAGGCAGTGCGCCGATTGCTTTGAATTTAATGTTCGCATTTGAATTTGGCCTTGTAAACCTTGTTATAATCAGATTGCCAGGGATTGATTTAATTGGGAGGTGGGGAGCCCTCTTTTTTGGTGACCATTCGAAACCAAAAGCTATTTTATTGCTATTAAAAAATAGTTGTGATAGCTGTAAGCCTAATTGCTATTTTAATTTATTCGCCCAGTAGCCTAGGTCACTTTTGGTTTCATATTGATATGAAAATAAACAAATGAACAACTTGGTATTTAGTGCATTTCCCCAAAAGACAATAACAATTGTAGGCTAAAACAAATAGTTATTGTCATGTAGTGACAGAATGATAATTGAGATAATGCAAATAATTAATGATTACCTAGTTGGGCTAACTTCTTTAACTTTTTGCTGTAGGCCTACATCATCATCCTCTGCCTGCATCCCTACCTGTAGCCTACCTGCCTCTGGTACATAGAATGCATTTCCACTTCTCACTCTATCAGACTTTGCTAGTCCATCTTCCTGAATGAAAATGTGATATTCTAACAGATCAATCTTGCTGGCAAAACATCATCAAGTTATTTAGCTATAGTGTGGAAAGTAGGGTTGCTTGTTTGTGTATGATAAGCACCCAGATGCTGTGTAGGCAGCACAATCATATCAGACAGAGACAAGCTGGCCAGGGTAACATTTTTCGCTGGCCGTCTCCGCGTTGGCTGTGTTGCAATATTAATATCCTCGGAGCACTCTTATTGATACAACAGTTTTCAATATTCTCAGAGCCGCCTCGTTCGTTGATGCCACGCTTCAATATTCGCAGAAAGTTTCCGTTCCCTGGCGAAAAAATGCAGACAGGCAAATACAAAAATGAGCTGGGCGCACACGTTATAGGCAACATCTCTGAATGCAGAGCAACTCTTTTGGCGGGAAGAGCACGAGACAATGACACTGTCAAAGTACACTGTGTGCGCCGTTCCACAAGGTCTTGCTATGTTCATACAAATATTTACACATGTTAAGTTTGCTGAAAATAAATGCAGTTAACAGTGAGAGGACATTTCTTTTTTTGCTGAGTTTATGTGTGGGGTACAAAGATGAGGTAGTCATTCAAAAATCATGTTAAACACTAGTATTGCACACAGTGAGTCCATTCAACTTATTACTGCTTGTGACTTGTTAAGCACATTTTTACTCTTAAACGTATTTAGGCTTGCCATAACATAGGTGTTGAATACATTTTGTATTAATTTGTAAAAATGTTGTAAAACATTTTAGCACAACAGAAAGTGGAAAAAGTACAGGGGTGTGAATACTTTCTGAAGGCACTGTACATACTTAACCCCTCTGTCCAGTCCACTGTCATCTTTCCATCATCACCAGTAGTCCTGCTCTCCACATGCATTGCAGACATGGATATATTTCAGACTCAAGTCATTTCACTGAAATGTTATTCAACCTGCAATGTGATAATTTGGTGTTAACCTGCAGTGTGATCCTTTTAGGGTTAAGCACGAGTGTGATCATTTCAGTGTTAACTTGCAGTGTGATGACCGGCTGCAGTGGATAGCTGCCGTCTTTCAGGCTCCTGACCTATTCTGCTGTTTTCTGTTTTTCTTTACGCTGATCTGAACTTTTTTTGTCCATAATATTTCTGCCATCATTTCCTACGACCGAAAGCAGCTTCTGGACATCAGAACAGCGATCACTAACCTCGATTTGGATGAAGATTTCTACATCATAGAGTCGGCAGCTGTGGAGGTACTGCTCAATCCCGGACTAGGCTCTAATCCCGGGACTTGAAAGAGAAAGAGACAGCGCAAGAGAGGCAAATGAGCAAGCTCCCTGATAAGACTACGTCGGCGAGTAAATAAGTCACTTCCGTTCTACTGGCGAACGTACAATCACTAGAGAATAAACTGGAAACTTTGAGACCGTCGCGGAAATTCTTACACAGGGACACTCAAAGTCATTATTAAATGAATCATTGTTTATTGTCAGTGCGCTGGAGAGGTTCCAACCAACTCAATGCACCATAGTACACATGTCAATCAGGAGCTCTTCCTGGGCAGACACAGCAGTTGTCTTATATACGGCTATACACGGACAAGTTATATTTGCATGATTTAGCATAATTAATTAATCATTGCCGTTTTGTTTCATTCATGTGACCGGCCAATACTGTTTCATAACATATGATAGACCAACACCTCACGACGCTTCTCCTCTCTAAGCTGAGACCTTGTAACTGAGATATCTTTTGTTCGTTCTCAAAACACGTTCTGGGGGTACTGCCAAATTGCAGCTACTGATAAGTGATGATTTGTACAGTCAGCCACTTGCATGAACACAGAAACTGGTTTATAGAACAGCACATGAATAGAACACAGAAATTAGTTATAAGAAAAGCACAAAACATTAAAATTCCTATTACAAGACTATCCCATCAATGGGACCTGAAGAACTGTAATGTCCTATGTTTCTTGGAATCATGACTGAACAAGGACATGGATAATATACCTCAAGCTGGTTTTTCTATGCATCGTCAAGACCGAACGGCAGCTTCGGGTAAGGGTAAGGGGGGAAGTGTGTGTCTTCTTTGTTAACAACAGCTGGTATGCGATCTTTAATGTTAAGGAAGCCTCAAGGTTTTGCTTACGTGAATTAGAATACCTCATGATAAGCTGCAGACCATACTATTTACCAATAAAGTTTTCATCTATATTTTTCATAGCTGCCTATTTACCATCACAAACCGATGCTGGCACGAAATCTGCACTCAACGAGCTGTATAGGGCCATAAGGAAAAAAGAAAGTGCTCATCCGGAGGTGCCGCTCCTAGTGGCTGGTGATTGTAATGCAGGGAAACTGAAATCAGTATTACCTCATTTCTACCAGCATGTCACCTGTGCAACTAGAGGCAAAAAAAACCTCAAGATCACCTTTACTCCACACACAGAAACGCATACAAAACTCAAGATCACCTTTACTCCACACACAGAAACGCATACAAAACTCAAGATCACCTTTACTCCACACACAGAAACGCATACAAAACTCAAGATCACCTTTACTCCACACACAGAAACGCATACAAAACTCAAGATCACCTTTACTCCACACACAGAAACGCATACAAAACTCAAGATCATCTTTACTCCACACACAGAAACGCATTCAAAGCTCTCTCTCGCCCTCCATTTGACAAATCTGACTATATCATTGTGATTCCTGCTTACAAGCAAAAACTCAAACATAAAGTACCATTGACGCGCTCAATACGGAAGTGGGCAGATGAAGAGGATGCTAAGCTACAGGACGGTTTCGCTAGCACAGACTGGAATATGTTCCCGGGATTCATCCGATAACGTTGAGGAGTTTACCACATCAGTCACCGACTTCATTAATAAGTGCATCAACGACGACGTCGACACAGTGACCATACGTACATATCCCAACCAGAAGCCATGGATTACAGGCAACATCCGCACTGAGCTAAAGGCTAGAGTTGCCACTTTCAAGGAGTGGGACATTAATCTGGATGCTTATAAGAAATCTCGTTACGACCTCCAATGAGCCATCAAACAGTCAAAACGTCAACACAGGACTAAGATTGAATCCTACTACGCCGGCTCTGACACTCGTCGGATGTGGCAGGGCTTGCAAACTTTCACGGATTACAAAGGGAAACCCAGTCGCGAGCTGCCCAGTGATGGAAGCCTACCAGATGAGCTAAATTCCTTCAATGCTCACTTCGAGGCAAGCAACACTGAACCATGCATGAGAGCACCAGCTGTTCCGGACTACTGTGCGCTCTTGCGCTCTGTAGATAAGATCTTTAAACAGGTTAATATCCAAAAGGCCGCGGGACCAGACGGATTACCAAGACGCGTACTCAGAGCATGCGCTGACCAGCTGGCAAATGTGTTCACTGACATTTCCAACCTCTCCCTGATCCAGTCTGCAATACCTACATGTTTCAAGCAGACCACCATAGTCCCTTTGCCCAGGAACACCAAGGTAACCTGTCTAAATGACTATCGCTCCGTAGCACTCACATCTGTAGCCATGAAATGCTTTAAAAGGCCCCCTCAGAAGGCTGAAAAGATTCATGGCTCACATCAACACAATCCTCCCAGACAGCCTGGACCCACTCCAATTTTCAAACCGCCCCAACAGATCCACAGATGACGCAATCTCTATTGCACTCCACACTGCCCTCTCCCACCTGGACAAGAAGAACACCTTTGTGAGAATGCTGTTCATTGACTTTAGCTCAGCGTTCAACACCACAGTGCCCTCCAAGTTCAGTACTAGGCTCAGGACCCTGGGACGGAACACCTCCCTCTGCAACTGAATCCTGGACTTCCTGACGGGCCGCCCCCAGGTGGTGAGGGTAGTCAACAACACATCTGCCACACGGATCCTCAATACGGGGGCCCCTCAGGGTTGCATGCTTAGTACTCCCTGTTTACCCACGACTGCATGGCCGTGCACAACTCCAACACCATAATTAAGTTTGCTGATGACACAACGGTGGTTGGCCTGATCCCCTACGACGACGAGACAGCCTATAGGGAGGAGGTCAGTGACCTGGCATTTTGGTGCCAGAACAACAAACCTCTCCCTCAATGTCAGCAAGACAAAGGAGCTGATCATGGACTAAAGGAAACGGCGTGCCGATCATGCCCCGATCCACATCGATGGGGCTGTAGTGGAGCGGATCGAGAGCTTCATGTTTCTTGGTCCACATTACTAAGGAATTATCATGGTCCACACATACCAACATAGTCGTGAAGAAGGCACGACAATGCCTCTTCCCCCTCAGAAGGCTGAAAAGATTCAGCATGGGCTTTCAGATCCTCAAAATGTTCTACAGCTGCACCATTGAGAGCATCTTCACTAGCTTGGTGTAGCAACTGTTTGGCATCCGACTGCAAGGCGCTACAAAGGGTAGTGTGTATGGCCCAGTACATCACTGGGGCCGAGCTCCCTGCCATCCAGGACCTTTATACCAAGCAGTGTCAGAGGAAGGCCCTAAAAATTGTCAAAGTCTCCAGCCACCCATCATAAACTGTTCTCTTTGCTACCACACGGCAAGCGGTACCGGTGCACCAAGTCTGGAACCAACAGGACCGTGAACATTTTCTACCCGCAATACCCGGACTATCTGCATTGACCCTTTTTGCACTAATCTCTTTTGACTCATCCAGTATGGTGCTGCTACTGTTCATTATCTATCCGTTTGCCTAGTCACTTGATCCATAACCTATGTACATATCTACGTCAATTACCTCGTATCCCTGCATATTGACTCGGTACTGGTACCCCGTGTGTATAGCCAAGTTATTGATATTCATTTAGAATTTATTCCTTGTGTTAATACTTTTTCGATTATTTCACTGTATTCTCTCTGCATTGTTGGGAAGGGCCCGTAAGTAAGCATTTCATTGTTAGTTTGCGAAGCATGTGACGAATAAAATTATATTTGATCATTTCAATGTTAACCTGGAGTGTGATCATTAAAATGTTACCCTGCAGTGTGATCATTTCAGGGTAACACTGAAATTACCTGAGTCTGGAATATATCCTTGTGTGATTTAACCTGCAGTGTGATCATTTCAATGTTAACCTGCAGTGTGATCATTTCAGTGTTAACCTGCACTGTGATCATTTCAGTGTTAACCTGCAGTGTTATCATTTCAGTGTTAACTTGCAGTGTGAACATTTCAGTGTAAACCTGCAAATGCACGTGTTAAACTGCAGTGTGATCATCTCAGTGTTTCTCCTGCAATGTGATAATTTCAGTGCTAACCTGCAGTGTGATCATTTAAATTTAAATTACGAGCAGTGTGATCAATTCACTGTTACTAAGCTGCAGTGTGATCATTTCAATGTTAATAACCTGCACTATGATAATTTCAGTGTTAACTTGCAGTGTGCTAATTTCAGTGTTAACCTACAGTGTGATCATTTTTGTTTTAACCTGCAGTGTGATCATTTCAGTGTTAACCTGCAGTGTGATAATTTCAGTGTTAATAACCTGCAGTGTGATCATTTCAGTGTTAATAACCTGCACTGTGATCCTTTCAGTGTTAACCTCCAGTGTGATAATTTCGGTGTCAGTAACCTGTAGTGTGATCATTTCAGTGTTAATAACCTGCACTGTGATTCTTTCAGTGTTAACCTCCAGTGTGATAATTTCGGTGTTAGTAACCTGTAGTGTGATCATTTCAATGTTGACCCGCAAGTCGATCATTTCGGTGTGTTAACCTGCAGCGAGATTATTTTCTGTGATAACCTGCTGGCCATGGTTTACCTTAGTGCAGGTCCAGCCCACAGATATCATGGCTGGTCATCATTAAATCTGCAGGAGACAGAATTAAAGGAGAGGTGTCTGGTGGCTCCATGCTAGCTGAGAGGTCTCCTTAAACTCCTGACTATAAACATTAAGCAGGTCATAGGTCAGTGTTCCACTGGCCCCAGGATCATTTACAATGGGCATTTTTAATCAGGCCTTCTGAGGAAAACACCATTCCTCTTTCTGCCCTCTGAAACAAAATCTGATATCTTAATGACTTATTTTATGAATATACATAAGAGGGTGAGCACTTTAAAAGTTGGTGACTTCTTAGTTGTCTTTGGTTAGGAGAATTTTGACCTGCTCAATGTATAATAGATCTGTAATTATATAGTATAGACCTACCACAGACTAGCAATATTTTAAACTTCAGTTTGGCAATTGATTCATTATATTGGTGAGGATGGGCTGCTGGCTGCAGCTAGTGTTTTGCAGTTGTGCGACTGAGTGATAAATAGTATGCCTGTGAATAGATGTGGAGACTAATGTGATTTGGATGCTGCTGGGAGTGGAATGTAAATCTCATTTTAGCCAGTAGAATGGACCCAGCGCCCCACTCTACTCCATCTCCATCCCTCAGCATCCTTAATGTGGTCAGCTCCCAGCCGGGCGGCTCTCTACCCTGGGGCACGGTCCTGACGACCTGGGAAAGGACACATTATCCTATCTATCCTATCATCCCACAGCAAGAGGTCCACAGCTCTAGGTACTTCTCAAAAGGACCTGCATCATATCCAGTACCCAAATGTCATCTGTCATCAAAATGTCCAGCCAACTGTCATTTTGGGAAGGTGCATATAGATTGAATATATCTCGTTATGTGAGAAGGGAGTGATCGAAAGTTACCTGGTTGTTTTTCTACGCACCGTTTGAGGTCAGTTTGACTGTCTGAATCCTCTCCTCACTCTCCTGTGTGGAGGATATATCTTTACCCAGAGTGCATCACTCCCACATAGGATGAAAATGGAATTCATGATGCGGCAGCTATTTGCATACAGCCCACCACCACGATTGAGTAAAGGAATGCATATATAAGACAATAAAGCCACAGTGTTTGTTTTGTTCCTATTACCTAGAGTGACACGTCTGCCTCTGAGCAAACACATTACTATGAGACCAGATAGCACAGACCCCCTACTGGTTTTACACCGCTAACACACCCGTCAGATACACAACAGAGGGAAAAACAGTTATCTAGTTATCCTCTCTTCTCTTCTCTCCGCCTATTTCTAAGGCGAATGGGATTCAAATTGTCTTGAGACAGAGCTCTTGGAAGTCAAACGCATATCTGACCTTATATGCTTCAAAACCAAATCTCAAAGTATCTCTCTCTCTCTCAACGTGGTGGGCGAGCAATAGATAATTACGTTCGTTTGCGTCATCAGGATGTTTTCTTCTTTTGCGATGTCAAAATGAACAAAAAGTTGTGGCAAACAGTGTGTGCTTTGCTGGTGATCATTCTGCATGCTCTCCATGGCGACGATGTTGTACATAGCCTCCTCCACGCACTTACACTTGCCCCTGACGACATCTAGCTCCCCTGGCAACCTTCTCTACCAGAGCCCACCTGTGTGCCTGTGTGTGCTTGTGTTCCAGCCTGTAATTCTCTACTTCCTGCTCCCCATTGATTCAGGCTCCATAGGTCAATATGACCCTCGCTGGAAAGACCATGAAAAACAAATGTTGTTTCAAACTACACCTGCTTGTGACGCATGTTAGTGGAGTGTAATGAGCGTTCCTCTGTGGACTGACTCCATTATAAAGTATTTCCTACTTGAAAGGACAGTATTTTCAAACACAGTGGCGTATTGGAGTATTCTCCATTTGAAGGAATTAACTAGTTTTGAGTTATTGTTTTTCTCATACACATACATGGAATGTAACCAATTATTGTCGTAGTATACACATTGTATTTTTGAAATAGCTACGTGGTGTTTTTTGTGTTTATTTTTAAGTCAATGGAGTGAAGCTGTGGTGATGCAGTGGCCTTGCCGGTAGGAGAAAAACGCTGCTTCATTTGATCAATACAATCCCAAACTACCTACCTCTATAAATCCATAATGGGTCAAAATGCAGCAGCACGGTTTAGTCCAGATAACCATAGGCTACCTGGCTGGGTTAATCTATAATGACTCATCCTGTCAACCTTGACGTTTTACTGCTGAGCATAACTCATTTTACCTGTAAACCCCCCCGTTTTTTCGTTCTCTCTTTAGCAAACCTCCTCCGCCCTCTGTCTCACCATGTCCTGTCTTTCAGACAAACATGTTTGTGTCAGAGAGCAGGTGAAATGACTTGACTAGATCAGGCTTCCTGCAGACTCACTATGGGTGGGTATTAAAGGAGGGCATTGTGAGGGTGTGTGTACGCACATTTCTATTTGATTTAACCTTTATTTAACTAGGCAAGTCACTTGCGGGTTGGCGTTCCTGCATGCTAGTGGTACTTGCCCTGGCTCAGAGAATGCGCCCACTGAGTCAAATGGGTGGGGGGATATTCTGTCTGCGTGCATAGACATCCAGTGACAGGCCAATCAATGGGGAGGAGCTGCCGCCTGGCCTGCTGCTGTTTCATTGACCCGCCTGGTCCCTGTTAACAGTTCAACCAAAGAGCCTGTTGTCTCACTCCTCATCTGGGTGGGGCTTTAGCTCTCTCTACATTTTACATTGAGCCGACGTTCTTATCCAGAGCTTTTAAGGTTAAGTGCCTTGCTCAAGAGCACATTGACAGATTTTCCACCCTAGTCTGCTCGGGGGTTCTGAACTCTACTTTCTCTCAAAACTGTTTGTTTGTCCATACTTTTGCTAGTGTGTTACTTGTACAGGTGAAGACCCATTTTTATATTTATCTCTACAGTAGTAGCTAGCTATCGATGATTGCACTTGAGTAGCGAGGAGGTCGTCATGGTAACCCCATCTTAAGTGGCAGCGTATAAATCAAGTGTTGAGGACTACAGGAAATCCAATCTGCACCCGCCTTAGCTTTTGTATTATCATATTAACTTTATTCCTATTTGCATGGCATCCGCTGCAGCTGGTACTGACTTCCTTCCCACACCTTGTAAAAGCTCAGGGAGAGAGAAGGCAACTGCAGTGACTTAATTGCGGTGATCATTTGCGTCTCCGTCTTCGTGACTGCGACTTAACTAAGGTGAAGCTCAAATCATGTGTCTGGAATCATCACGTACACTAACAGTCTGTCTAGTAGTCTTGCAAATGAGTCCCAAACACAGAAAGATTTCAATTATGGAAAAGTACATTTTGTTCATTGTTTAAACTTTGCACTTTAAAGACGGACTGTCTTTAGTGTATCACCAATAATGTTTTATTGTATCATAGAAGTGGATCCATGGTAGAAATTCACTACAGTACCGGATGTTTGCATGAGTGTTTGAGTGAGTGTTTTTCCCCCCAGTGAGCCTCGAAATCAGTCCTCTGCCTGAAAACATGAGGATTGATAGCATTTTGATCAAGGTCGATGAAAATCCATGCCACACACACACACACGCACACACCATCCCCCCGACAAGACGCCCCCCAGTCTGGGTTTTGGCTGATGGGTTCTTGTAATCCAGTTATCATGCAGTTTGCACGCTCGCTCTATCAAGGTGAGTGTTACGCTATACGAGGCTGGGGGGGCCTCCCATCAAATTGCATTCTGCCTTTCCAGGGCCATAATCAAATGCAGTTACAAAATCACATATAACTACCCTCAGGTTCAATATGTGCTTTCCCTGCTGCTAAAGGCTGGGAGACGGAGACACATCTCAGCAACTTGATAGACTGGCTCAAACGCGGCTGACTTCACTAGAATTTTAAACAGCGGAAATGTTCCTTACAACTTGGAATATGTTTTACCAATACAGAGGAGAAAAAAAGCTTGATCACGCATTATACTTATTGGGCTAGCGTTTGTTTATCAAAAAACAACATAGACCGCAATGTTCAAAACATTTGAATGACATCGTGTTGTCTGGAGGGTGAACTTTGACGTGGATGATGTGACGTTGACTCCTTTACTAAACACACGGGTGGAAAAAAAAGAGATAAAACAAAAATGTATTTTAGAATTTAAAATAGCAATTGAAACTCGTGACAGCATCCGCGTTGTATAGCATGAATGAGGAACTGTGCGTTTTAACAACTGTTTTAACCTTTAGTTTTATAGAAATATGACCTAAGGTCGACGTTTGAATGATTTACTTTTCAGGAAACATATTGTTTTGATTAAAATCCATTCAGCGACACATGTATAAAGTGAATAAGAAGGTGCACAAGCATCATCTGCAACCACACTTGTGTCAAATACAGACTGAAAGAATTCGAAAATAGTGTCAGAGCCTCTGTCTTCGTTCATGGAATAATCCATCATCATCATCATCCTCATCACATTTGAAACCAGAAAATGAGGAGACGGGAAGCAGTGTTTGCATAAGGAGGGGAAACTTTATTTATAACACAGGGGGGTGCTGACGTGGAGTCGCCAACTCAGCATCTATATTACAAGGTTTATCTGCAAGGCTGCGTATGTACTGTACTGTATTTGGAAACCAAGATCGCAGTGGCACTAGAAACACACGCATAAAACAACACACTCTTTCCCTTTTTGTTCGCGTTTTTTCTCTCCCTTTTTTCATACAAAAATGGTACAAACAACAATACAAAATAGTTGTGCTGTTGACAGTTTACAAAAAAAGTATTTTACCTTGATAACTGTGCAATTGTTATTCTTTTTTTTAAGCGTTTTAGATTGTTTTTCCGTTTCATTTTTTTTCTCCATTTGAGTTTATGTGAGTATGGTACGTACCAGAAGTCCTTCTGGACCGCAACCCCGGTCATGCGGGCTGCTACACGCTTTCAAATTATCTTGATGATAACTGTTATAGAATTCTTCTTCTGCCCATTATAAAAAGACACATGCAAAAAAGCTCAAATTGTACAGTTATATGTTGCCTAACTTGATCTGTTTAGCTTCAAGCAATTACTACATTATGTACACTCAGACGTGAGCAACATCGGGGGCGACTTCCAATACGACACGGGCTGCGTCTCAAATCATATCCTATCCCTTTATAGTGCATTACTTTCAACCACGGTAGTGTACTATATGGAGAACAAGGGGCCATTTGAGACTCAGACACTGTTCGTGTTTCTGCGCGTTCCTGGTGAAAGGGAAGGCTACGTCTAGCACTGTAACTAACTTGTTGGGAGTCTCCTGCGGTTTGGATAGAGTACCGAACAAACACCCCATGGATTGGGGAAAGCTTTCAGGATCTGTGGTCCTCCAGTGAGGGTAACCGTTCAAAGGCTAACAGAAGATAACCACTTCTACCTAGGGACAGACGGACGGACAGACTGACTGCTTGTGTGCAGGCCTTATGGTAAAGGGAGTGTACACTGTAGAGTACGGCCCGAGCCGTACACGCAGATACTAAATGGCGGGTCTGAAATACATCTGCAGAAGCGAAACATACTGCCTTCCTCCCACTATATCGTTCATCCCAAGCTTTTGCTCAAGGAATTGAGTTGTATACTTCAGCCTCCCGCGAGCTCCTGCTTCAATATGCCAAACTAAGACGTGGATGCGCATATCCATACATCCTGATCCCCAGTTCCCCTGTGAGTATCATTGTCACAGCAATAGCATCCATTCACCCCAACCGCAACCACCTTTGCACATTCACAAGTGCAACCTTCAAACCTCCAATTCAAGCCTTCGTTTATCCAGCACCTTCATTTCACCCCTCCCTGGCTTCACCTCTCATCCCCTCATAGCGTTGGAATGACACGGCTTCATTTGTCTCTCTAATAACTCCGAGATAGTGACACGTTCACTATGACAGGCAGCAGCCTGTTCACGTGAGGATGCTATGTAGCGCTTATGACAGCAGCCTTAAGTAAAGTGGGAACATAAAGTGCCTGGGTCTCCTCTCTGTCCGCTGCCACCCATGCAGGTGTACATTTGACAGACTGGAGGGACCAGCAGGCAGTCATGAAACATGTCTTTCTGAATGCTGTCTGGCCATCAGCCAGGCTGGACTCTCTCGGGTGGGGCATAGCAAGGAGGCCTTATCGATATGGGTTGACATGCAGGGTGATGCCCAGAAAGGCTGAGTGCAAATATGTATAGGAGGACGTCGTGTAATGTAATAACGACGCCGACCTTGAACGGCGACACCCACATCAACAAGTACGGCTGTGAGCGTTATGAGTCTCTTTGAATCTTCCGTGAACGCAAATGGCTTTTGTGGGGACTTGAAGCTGGCGAGCAGACTGCGCAGGCTACTCGTCCAACAACAAAGAAAACAAAACACAGGGTGAAGAATATAAAGTGAACAAATGTACAAAACAACAAAATGTGTAAAAAAAGAAAAGTTTATGTACAACATTTATACGTCGGAGATAATCATGAATCATGAACAGCAACAGCTGTGCAGTGTGTGTGTGTGTGTGTGTGTGTGTGTGTGTGTGTGTGTGTGTGTGCGTGCGTGTGTGCGTGCGTGCGTGCATCGAGCTAAGCTTTAGTGAAGAGAGGAGCACTAATCCTACTTTGCGATGGCGAGAGGTGAGGTGGAAACCCTAAATACCACTTCCTGTTTCTCTGTATGTCACCATCCAAAGGCATTGTCGGTACACAGCAAGACCAGAGGGTCAAAGTTCATACCCACTGATGCCCTGTCACTCTACATCAGGTGGGTTTGGGGTCCAACTCACTGTTATTCAACAGCCCATATATGACCTACTCCCCCTTTCAGTGCCCTTCCTATCATTTTGCTTCCTCCCACCTCTCTGCCCCTATCCCCCCCTCCCTCCCTCCCTCCATTCCCCTCTCTGTAAGGCATACTGTACATATATTTTTTCTCCAGAGGAAGATGTGACGAAGAGATGCTGGATGTAGTGTGTAAAGAGCTGATATAGAAGGGGAAGCTGGGTGGATGAGCATGGGACGTTGAGAGTCCTCCTCTCCTCATATCTTATCTAGGAGTTTAAAGGCTCTCTCTCTCTCTCTCTCTGTCAAGGAGACTACCTGGAAGGATCCATAATCCTCTTTATTACGAAGGGTAACTGGAGGATGAATTAAATATATAACCCTGCCCAATTTCTGTCAAATCCACCATTAGAGAGAAAGAGCTTAGGGAGAGAGAAGTATCTCTACGTATAGAAACCACATTTCTCTCAAGTGTAAAATCTCAACTGAAATGACATTGAACTCAGCGGACAGTTCTGAAAGAGAACAACATTCCGATGGACTCCGTTAACTGCCGAGAGAATGAGTGGACTGTGTGAGTGGGCAGTGCGAGAGAAGCCGTGTTGATTTCTTCAGCATCTCCTCAACTGGGAACACGGGAACACTATGTGAAAGGTCATTTACAAAAGGACTTCTGCCCGTGTGTGAGTGAGAAACAAGTGTATAACCGGGGTAAATGCACTGTATATCATAGGAATGTTGGGTAGTTCTGTTTACACAAAAGACAATAAAATGTGTGTTCCTCATAGGCACCTTCTTCTCTAAAGAGTGAAATGTTTAGCACTATTGAACCCTGCTTTGGTAAAGTGCAGTTCTTCTCCATCGCTCTTTCCCCCCCCCAAAAAAAAGTTTGTAAGAGACATATGTTCTCCGACACGTTTTCAAAACCTCTTGCATTTCAAATGAATGAACGTGTCCGAGGAGAGACAGATTGTGGTGCTTGCTAAGTCCCTGACAGAATCTCAGCTCTCTCTCTCTCTCGCTCTCTCTGTTGCTGCGACGGGGACCAGCATCAGAGATGGCATATCAAAAGTGTGTCAAGACGCAACAGTGAATCAGCACAAAAAAAGACTAAAGTCGATGCTTGAAACTTTGGGTCTCACAATTTGTCTTCTCTGCCAGCAATGCCAGCAGAGACGGAGCACAAACGGTTTGTTCTAATACTTAAAAAATACCTACTTTTACACCCCTTTTTCTCATCTTTTTACAGTTTATATAGTTTTCCTCAACACATTGACCAGTAAGACCACAAGACAACTAGTGCCAAGTTGACAACATTTGGAAACGGGGGACAGAAACCATGCAACCCACCCATATCCTTCATCTAAGAAGAGAGACTAGGTAAAAAAAAGAAAAGAAAAACTCCTATGGATTCATTTCTTTCACATTAAAAATGACTCGTCATCCCTCTATCCCTAGCTCACACAGCCTCGCTAAGTTAAAAGTGCAAAGTAATGCGAACTCAAGACCACAAGACCACAAAGTCACAAAACCATCCAAACTCAACTGCTCTCGGAGGGTACACACTGTTTGAATACAGTAAATACATGTTGTCTAACGACACAGTCCCATTCTGCGTCAGTGTGATGATTCCTATTGTCACACAGGTGACGGCTGTGCATTAGAAGCTGAGATGTGCCAGATTGGAAAGAAAAGATTTGTCCTTCACCTAAGGAGATATACTGTCTGTCTTTGTACAGAGCACTCCCTCTCCGAAATTCACACCAACGATACCCCCCTCACCCCCAAAGGCAAATCCCCACTGCAACTTATACTGCATCTGCCCGTGTTACATTGCAGGGCGATGGACATGACACACAGGAAAAGGGACGGGAAGGTCACAATTGAAAGGCGAGGGGTAATTAGGGGATGGGGGACGACGGGGTGCACGTTAGCCCGGAAAATGGCCACCAATCCTGAGTTAGCGGGAGTCAGCAAAAACAAATACGCACCACTGAAGGCACTTCTTAAACAACAGTGCTTCTGTTCTATGGCATTCAAGTTCAGAGAGATTAAACCAGGGCCTTCCACGCAGAGGAAAGAGTTTACTTTCTGTGTTTCTTTTGTTCTTTTCTTCCCCGTCACACAATATGCACCTCAATCTATCTGCAAAGGGACAGGCTGGGGGCTGATGGGGGAAATAGAAAACCAATGGCCTCCAAACACCAGGAAATAGCTTGCATTTAAGGACAGTGAGGACACCATTTTTTTTTTAAATAACATAAAACAAAAGTAACCAACCCCAAAATCTACCCCCCTCCCCCCACACACCTTGGAGCAGGAGAGGGCTCAGTACAGTACAATACAGTACAGAAGGACAAAGCTGCCTCACTGCACAGTTCACTATGGCGGTTGCTTGATTGATTGGTCAGTTGCTAGGTCAGTTCAGTTGGTTTGTGTGTGTGTGTGGTGTGTATTGTCGCGTGGGGTGTGTGTATTGTCGTGCGTGGTGTGTATTGTCGTGTGTAATGTGTATTGCCGTGTGTGGTGTATATTGTTGTGTGTGGTGTATATTGGTGTGTGTGTGTGTGTGTGTGTGTGTGTCTGTGTTATCTGTCTCTCCAAGGTTGGAGAGAGAGAGAGAGAGCATGGCAGACCAACTGAGGGGGTTCGGCTGGGGGAGTGGATCTCTAACGAGGCCCCCCTGTGGCCCTATTCGTCATCCCCTCCCCCGTACATGTCGGCCAGCTTCTTGAAGCGGGGGCCCCAGTCGTTGAGGTAGTCGTAGTCCTGGTCCCCTGTGCTGGAGGAGTTGAGGGAGCTGACGGAGCCGACCGTAGAGCCGCTGCCCTCGTAGTCAAACACCAGGAGGGAGTCATAGGGAGGGGCCGTGGGGTCATTGTCCGCCGCCCGCAGACCCTGCAGGGAGGGAGAGGAGAGTAAGTATTGGCATACAGGCCAACATGATTATCAAAGGTTAGTGTGTAGTACTATATAAAGACAGAGTAGGCTAGGCTTTTTGTAAGATAACAGCTAAGAAAGCACCATGGAGAAAATTGTAAGTATTGGCATTCAGGCAATATATTGTGAGTGACAGAGTGATGTCATTGGCAGGGATGTAGAATCCCCAAAGAGGATACAGTGGGCTGCCGAGCCACAATGTGTTTGTGTTTTGCCAGACTGCTGGAGCGAGATCAATGTGTGTGTGTGTGTGTGTGTGTGTGTGTGTGTGTGTGTGTGTGTGTGTGTGTGTGTGTGTGTAGGCAGGATGGATCAAAGCTGAACAGCTGCCAACACTTCTCAAGTGTGAACGTGTTGTCACGGCGCCTGTCAATCAAAGCCTTCGTGCATGAGTGTGTTGAGATTGGGGTTACGTACGCGCAAGTGAGCGTGTGCATGTGTGTGTGCGAGTACAGTATGTGCGTGTTTGTGTGTGTGTGTGTGTGTGTTTGTGTGATAACAGCTGTCAGGTAATCTCCATCTCCACTGTTGCCAAAGTTAAGAGCATTGAAACCTGTAAATAAACAACTTGCAGAAAATTCCTACATTTATGCAATATTACCCTCACGTCTCACACATGTACCTAGAACAGAAGGTGCATCAAAATACTTAGAAATAACAGTACACAGTACGTATATACACTTCCATCTTATTTACTGATCTGAATGTCTTATGTTCTGTGTTTGTGTAGTCTCGTATTGTAAGTTTGTCATTCTACCTTGAGTCGTGTTTGGAGTACCTTGTGCGTGGAATTGTGTGTGTGTGTTTGTGTCAGATCTCAAGTAGAAAAGTCCTTGATGAAGGAATAAACAAAACTATGACCCCTGGTTGCCCCCCTCTCACCTCGTTGATGAAGTCCCCGATGTCCCCAGGGTGGGGGACCACCGGTCGAATGGGGTACTGGGACTCAGGGATGATGGGGCGCTCGTCCACCCTCCGTACCCCCGGGGGCTTACTGATGATGTGCTCCAGAGAGTCAGGCTGCTGCAGCTGGCTCAGGTCATAGTCCTGCCCAGAGACACACACAGATAAGACAGCCAACCTCAAGACAGACCTGCCTGGCTGTCAGTGTTTGTGGGTGTATGTGATATATGCTGTATATATACACATACACGTGTGTGTGTGTATGTGTGTAGTTGTTTATAGGTCTGTATCTCTGTTAGTGTGTGTGTCTGTCTGTCTGAGTGTGTGTCTCTGTGTGTGCGTGTGTGTGTGTCTGTCTGTCTGAGTGTGTGTCTCTGTGTGTGCGTGTGTGTGTGTGTGTCTGTCTGAGTGTTTGTCTGTGTGTGTGTGTGTGTGTGTGTGTGTGTGTGTGTGTGTGTGTGTGTGTGTGTGTGTGTGTGTGTGTGTGTGTGTGTGATGGGTACCTGGTCCTCCTCTCCCCCTCCCTCCTCGTCGTATTTCAGGATGTTATCTCTGACATCGTCCTCCGGGTCGATCAGCAGCTGTTTGGTCTGTCTCTCCTTCTCTCTGCGCTTCATCCACAGTACAAACACTAGCACCATACCTGCAACACACACAACACACCTTAAATAACACAATAATACTGCAAAAACACACAACCAACACACCTTAAACAACATACATTATTGGCTTACTGCAAAATAAAATACCACAGAAAAAGCTCTACATATTTGTGGAGGATAGGACTGTACCTCCATACAAAAGTATACGAAAATAATGACATTTTTAGAGGAATAGAACCAGAACCGAGAACGAAAGTGATCTATACTGTTCAGGAGCAGAACCGTTATTTTAATTGCATGGGAACCGGTTAATAACGTTATTTTAATTTCCAGGGATTTTTCCCCCAGTTCCACAAAAAATGTAACAAAGAAATGTGTCTGCCTGCCAGCTGAAAATCGTTGCCAGTGTATATGTGTGTAGGCCACCTGTCCCTCTCTCCGTAGCATGCATAGTCTACTGTAGCTTCTGATGTTACAGACGTGATTCAGAAATTAGGGAGAGAGATTTTTAATTAGAGAACAATGGATTACATTTTTCAATGCTAGTTAAGCATACTATAGTTATCACGCTTCACATTGGATTTATTAACTAAAAAAGGTAAGATGCATTTCTTCTTTTAATTCTGGTGTCGCTCTGCACATACAAGCTTATTAGCTAGCTAGCTTGTTAGCTAGCTCTGGTCTAGCTCTCAAAAACTCTAGGCGGTATTATGTGTAATGTAATGGAACTGAGAAGCCTGATCAAGGCCTAGCTCCGGTCCAACGTTAGCTAGCTCCGGTCCAACGTCAGTTAAGCCAACTCTCTGAAGTTCAAAGACATTCAGAGTTCCTTCATAAATGCCGCTCCTCTGTAGGTATAATTTTTTTTATTTTTTTTATAAATTTTTTATTTTATTTTTTTTATCCCCTTTTCTCCCCAATTTTCGTGGTATCCAATCGCTAGTAATTACTATCTTGTCTCATCGCTACAACTCCCGTACGGGCTCGGGAGAGACGAAGGTCGAAAGCCATGCGTCCTCCGAAGCACAACCCAACCAAGCCGCACTGCTTCTTTAACACAGCGCGCCTCCAACCCGGAAGCCAGCCGCACCAATGTGTCGGAGGAAACACCGTGCACCTGGCCCCTTTGGTTAGCGCGCACTGCGCCCGGCCCGCCACAGGAGTCGCTGGAGCGACAAGGATATCCCTACCGGCCAAACCCTCCCTAACCCGGACGACGCTAGCCCAATTGTGCGTCGCCCCATGGACCTCCCGGTCGCGGCCGGCTGCGACAGAGCCTGGGCGCGAACCCAGAGACTCTGGTGGCGCAGTTAGCACTGCGATGCAGTGCCCTAGACCACTGCGCCACCCGGGAGGCCCTGTAGGTATAATTTTGTGGGCCTAATTCAGATAATGCATGTCATAACAACAAGATGCCCAGCGCTTCATGCCCAGCACTCTCCTCACCTGCGGAATTTCGGTCGCATATCATACCCTACACTACACTTGTCTGTCCAATGCATGCACATAGCTTGCCCGCTCCATAGCAAGCTACTCTATCCATTGGTGAAGTAATATAATGTCGAGATAAACGCAACAAAAAAAAGTTTTAAAAGTTTTAAAAGGAAAAGAAAGGAACGGCATAAACCGTTACTTTTTTGGGGGGGTTTGAACCGGTTCAGAACTTTATTTTGCTGGTTGGAACAGTGGAATGGAACGAAAAAAATGATGGTTACATTCAGAACGAAACGATTGGAAAATAGTTTCGGTTCCAACCCCTGAAATGTAATCCATATAAATACGGTATGAGCACCAGACCACACCATCACAAAACAAACCAGCAAGCAGAACCTCAGCAAAACAAGTCCACATTAAAACCCCCTCTCCGGCAGAACACAATAATAAAACCCATAGGGTCACCAACTCAGAGACAGCACATTCTGATAGCCAGCTAAGAATTCATCTATAACACCACCTTTATGTTATTGTGTTAACTGCATGATAAATGTTTGATGAATGTAAGGCCCAAACGGCCCAGTGTGTGAAAGAGCAACCAATCCTAACCCGTTTCAGCATCTGGTAAGAAAGGCGGTATAATTACATCTGATCAGAGGGATCTGATGTACAGTATGTATGGAGGAGGTGGTGGTAGCTACAGGGGGAATGGGAGGGGGAAGGAAGACATGTTGGTTTCTATTCTCTCTGAGAGCGGTGGTTGTTAATTAGAAAGTGATGGCTCTGAGCGAATCAGAGTGATGCGTCTGGAGGTATGGCAGGTGTGTGTGTATTTCCTACGTGTCTCTGAGTACAAGATAAATAGTTTGTGTGCGTGCACGGATGTTAAAAAAAGCTTCGGAAGTTTGCAATTTCTTGCAATTTCCACTTACATTTCAGACTACATTTTCCCTTACGATACATGTATCAACCACTACAAAATGTCCATTAATTATAATCTGCATAATAATTCACCTTTCCTGTTGATGCAGGATTTCCTGCTGTATCAATCTGGTTGAAATGAAGTTCCTACATATGTTTCTAAGATGACCAGTCCACCATACTCACTGAGCAGTATGATGATACAGATGAGAATGGCAATGATGGCTCCAGTCCCAAGTCCAGCGGCAGCCACAGCCCCGACAAGGGTGCAGTCTCCGTTCTCATCGCACGGACACACCTTGACCTTGATAACGGACCTGTTGGAGAGGGGAGGGTTCCCTGAGTCGGTCACAATCACAGGCACCTCATACACCCCCGGCTCCAGATACTGGGTCCGCAAACTCAACCGGGCATAGTCACCTGGGGAAGGACAGAGAGAACAGACAGACAGAGGTTACTACCACTGATAAGAGACATCTATAGGGGAGAGGCATTTCTTACAGTGAAATATAGTATTCTTTCGAACAAAGACATCAACATATATTTCAGGATGCTATGTATCCCTGGAAATACACAACACAAACAAAAGGGATTCATGTAAACATAACAGTTTTGAAAACATAGCTAGTCTGTGTATGGGGTAAATTGAGCACAGGGACAGAGTTCAACACTTCCTACTTTTTCACTCTAAAAAGTACTTTGTCCCTTTTGACTACCAGGAAGTTTGAAAAGACAGGATCTGTGGGCGAGGCGCTTATATTCATGAGCTCGCCTTGATTGACAGCTCTTATGTCAAGCAACATGGATGCGGTGAGCGGTATTGTAGTAAGATCATCTCAAGCTAATTTGGTGATACACAAAGCGACTCAAACAACATTGAAATTGCATCAGTGATATCTGAGTTTTGAACGACCCTTCTCCCCTTTTGTTCCATCCTGGCTGAAGAACTAGCTAGCCAGTAACTAGCTAACATCAGACACAGATGAAAGGGGAAACATATACTGTACTTATCTTTGCCATAGATGAATAGGGAAAACTTTTAATTCAATTTGCTGACACCTTACAGGTGTCAGTAGAGTAGCAATCAAGCTATATAAACAATTTCCCTCTGCAAACACGTCTTCTCCAATGTTGGTTACAAGGCAGTACTTATTTAAATGAGGTAAGAGAATATAACGTTATCCTTGGTGTATTGAACTAAGAGTTTAATAATGAATCCACGTTTCTGACGTGGGGACCAGTAACTTTTTGATCAAACTTTATCAATGTAGAAGCAACAGTCATTTTTAATACTTTGGTCATCATAAACTCAGCAAAAAAAGAAACGTCCCTTTTTCAGAACCCTGTCTTTCAAAGATTATTTGTAAAAATCCAAATAACTTCACAGATCTTCGTTGTAAAGGGTTTAAACACTGTTTCCCATGCTTGTTCAATGAACCATAAATGATCACGCTCCTGTGGAACGGTCGTTAAGACACTAACAGCTTACAGACGGTAGGCAATTAAGATCACAGTTATGAAAACGTAGGACACTAAAGAGGCCTTTCTACTGACTCTGAAAAACACCAAAAGAAAGATGCCCAGGGTCCCTGCTCATCTGTGTGAACGTGCTTTAGGCATGCTGCAAGGAGGCATAAGGACCGCAGATGTGGCCAGGGCAATAAATTGCAATGTACGTACTGTGAGATGCCTAAGACAGCGCTACAGGGAGACAGGACGGACAGCTGATCGTCCTCGCAGAGGCAGACCACGTGTAACAACCCCTGCATAGGATTGGTACATCCGAACATCACACCTGCGGGACAGGTACAGGATGGCAACAACAGTGTAACAGAGTTACACCAGGAACGCACAATCCCTCCATCAGTGCTCAGACTGTCCGCAATAGGCTGAGAGAGGCTGGACTGAGGGCTTTTAGGCCTGTTGTAAGGCAGGTCCTCACCAGACATCACCGGCAACAACATCGCCTATGGGCACAAACCCACTGTCGCTGGACCAGACAGGACTGGCAAAAAGTGCTCTTTTCTTACGAGTCGCGGTTTTGTCACACCAGGGGTGATGGTCGGATTCGCGTTTATCATCGAAGGAATGAGCGTTACACCGAGGTCTGTACTCTGGAGCGGGATCGATTTGGAGGTGGAGGGTCCGTCATGGTCTGGGGCGGTGTGTCACAGCATCATCGGACTGAGCTTGTGTCATTGCAGGCAATGTCAACGCTGTGCGTTACAGGGAAGACATCCTCCTCCCTCATGTGGTACCCTTCCTGCAGGCTCATCCTGACATGACCCTCCAGCATGACAATGCCACCAGCCATACTGATTGTTCTGTGTGTGATTTCCTGCAAGACAGGAATGTCAGTGTTCTGCCATGGCCAGCGAAGAGCCCGGATCTCAATCCCATTGAGCACGCCTGGGACTTGTTGGATCGGAGGGTGAGGGCTAGGGCCATTCCCCCAGAAATGTCTGGGAATTTGCAGGTGCCTTGGTAGAAGAGCGGGGTGACATCTCACAGCAAGAACTGGCAAAGCTGGTGCAGTCCATGAGGAGGAGATGCACTGCAGTACTTAATGCAGCTGGTGGCCACACCAGATACTGACTGTTACTTTTGATTTTGACCCCCCCTTTGTTCAGGGACACATTATTCCATTTCTGTTAGTCACATGTCTGTGGAACTTGTTCAGTTTATGTCTCAGTTGTTGAATCTTGTTATGTTCATACAAATATTTACACATGTTAAGTTTGCTGAAAATAAACGCAGTTGACAGTGAGAGGACGTTTCTTTTTTTGCTGAGTTTACTTTGATCTGGTTTCCTTCAAATATTATCAAATGATTTTGACTGTTCACCTTTAAAACTTGTAACACAGGTTCAGGCCCTGGTGTAACCTCATACCCCAGTGATAATGCCTTGCATAATGCCTGGGAAGAAAACACTTCAATTGGGGGCCTAAATGGGGGCAAATCCAAAAGGAAGGCAATTTTCATAATTTGAACTTGACTAATCACATGAATGTACTATGCATATTATCCATAACACTGACAAAATGTAATCATTATTTGTATGGGTATATATATGATTGATTGCCCCTGGTCAGATGGAACAATTTACCCCAAAGCAATAATTTGGATTATTTCCCACACAGCTACAAGGATGTTCATGTTAGGTTTAGGACCTCATATTGTAGCTTAAAAAGACCCCAAATGATGTACAAAAATACATATATTGTTCAAAACAAGCTGTTCAATTAATTACTACACTGCCCCTCAGTGACTGCCAGCACTAGCCTGCCTCTGTGGGCTCATAAGCCTTGTGAACATTGCTTGGCTTGTTTTGCTAGCTATTTGCTATGAGGGGGAACTGACCTAATGAAATCTGAGGATTTCATAGCATCAATTATAACAGCACAAAATAAATGGACCGTCCTGTGGTGCTCAAATATGTGTCCGTTCAGTCAGAACTTCTGGGTCTGGTCTAGTCTCCATCCCGGAAATATGACGTTATTTCAGAATGAAAGTTAAATGGCTAGCGCATCATGCTTTGTGACATTATGTTAGCAAGCTGTCCCCAGTTAGTGTAGATAATGTGTTTTCACTTACTACATCTGAATGCTTGTCGCGTTCTCCCTGGTTTCCACTAGTAACCACAGCCACAAAGTCAAAATTGACCATACAAAATGAGCTTTTTGGTCTTAATTTACGGTTCGGGTTAGGCATAAGGTTAGCAGTGTGGTTAATGTTAAGATTAGATTGAAAATCACATTTTAAGAAGATAAACTGTAGAAATAGGTGGGCTTCATGACTTTGTAGGTGTGGTAACTAGTGACGACCATTCTCCCTGGTGCACTCGTTCGTTCGTATATAGTATAAATGAATATGTTGAAAACAGAGGCAGCGTGTGCGGCAGTGGTCATTCGGTTTTATGACATGCAAAAGTCAAATATGTGTATATTTCTTGTCAAAGAAACTTGGCATCATATTTCTGTCGTTAACTTTGTTGACAACTCCAACCACCTTGCTCCCAGGGTATTCAGCCAATCATCGGCCAACCCCCATCTACCCCTGCCGGTCCCGTCCCCTCACCGTTGAGACGTGACACTGTCCAGTTGCGTCGTATGCTAGCAGGGAACGTGGGCAGCTCGAAGACGAAAGGGCCCACGTTGGGGTCCGCGTCTGTGTCTGCAGCCGTGATGTTGATGCCGGCGTTGCGGTTGATGCGCTCACAGATCTGAGACTCGCGGGGCAGCAGAGACGGAGCGTTGTCGTTCACGTCTATCAGATAGATCTGGAGGGTCCCTGTACCGCTGGCCATGGGAGAGCCTGGGCAGGGGGACGGGAGAGGTAGAGAGGAGGGAGGGAAGAGAGGGCGAAGAAGAAGAGGTAGGAGGGGAGGGGAGGAAAGGAGAGGAAGAGGAAGAGGATAGGGGGAGATGAGGTAAGGGAAGAGTTATTGTTATTGTTAAGCAAACACTCATGGCCACACATGACCGCACAGCCATACACACACACACACACACACACTGATAAGAGCACTCACAGCCCTTTCAAACAATACCCCAACAGAACAATGACTTGTAGGGAGAGAGGGAGAGAGAGAGAAAGATGGGGTAGGAAGATGAATTGAGAAAACTAGAGAAAAAGAAAGAGGAAGTGGCGATTTGGAGAAAGCAAATAAAGGGAGACTGCATGGATGAGATGGAGAGAAAGACCGAAAGAGAGAGATAACTAGATAGCGAGATGTATCTCCTGTAATATGAGAGAGAGAGAGAGAGAGAGAGAGAGAGCACGAGAGAGAGAGAGCACGAGAGAGAGAGAGCACGAGAGAGAGAGAGCACGAGAGAGAGAGAGAGAGAGAGAGAGAGAGAGAGAGAGAGAGAGAGAGAGAGACAGAGAGAGAGAGAGGAACCCAGGCAGATATCCACACAGGGATTTCTGGGTAAATCGTGGAGATGATATCCTTATTCTTCTCCCTCCAATCTTGGAATAATACCTTCAGCTGCTCCCCTATCCCCCCCTCACTGTCACAGTGCCGTGAAAAAGTATTTGCCCCCTTTCTGATCGTCTCTATTTTTGCGTATTTTTGATACTGAATATTATCAGATGTTCAACCTAAAACTAATATTAAATAAAAGAAACCTGAGTTTACAAGTATCAAAAATTGATACTTATTTTATTTATTTATTTAACAAAAACCTACAGTGCCTTCGGAAAGTATTCAGACCCCTTGACTTTTTCCACATTTTGCTACGTTACAGCCTTATTCTAAAATTGATTACATGTTTTCCCCCCCTCATCAATCTACACAAAATACCGCATAATGACAAAGCAAAAACAGATATTTAGAACGTTTTGCAAATTCATAAAAAAATATAACTGAAATATCACATTAACATAAGTATTCAGACCATTTACTCAGTACTTTGTTGAAACACCTTTAGGCAGTGATTACAGCCTTGATTCTTCTTGGGTATGACGCTACAAGCTTGGCACACCTGTATTTGGTAGGTTTCTCCCATTCTTCTCTGCAGATCATCTCAAGCTCTGTCAGGTTGAATGGGGAGTGTCACTGCACAGCTATTTATAGGTCTCACCAAAGATTTTCGATCGGGTTCAAGTCCGGGCTCTGGCTGGGCCACTCAAGGACATTCAGAGACTTGTCCCGAAGCCACTCCTGTGTTGTCTTGGCTGTGTGATCAGGGTCGTTGTCCTGTTGGAAGGTGAACCTTTGCCCCAGTCTGAGGTTCTGAGCGCTCTGGAGACGGTTTTCATCAAGGATCTCTCTGTACTTTGCTCCATTCATATTTCCCTCGATCCTGACTAGTCTCCCAGTCCCTGCCACTGAAAAACATCTCCACAGCATGATGCTGCCACCACCATGCTTCACCATAGGGATGGTGCCAGGTTTCCTCCAGACGTGACACTTGGCATTCAGGCCAAAGTGTTCAATCTTGGTTTCATCAGACCAGAGAATCTTATTTCTCATGGTCTGAGAGTTCTTTAGGTGCCTTTTGGCAACTCCAAGCGGGCTGTCATGTGTCTTTTACTGAGGAGTGGCTTCTGTCTGGCCACTCTACCATAAAGGCCTGATTGCTGGAGTGCTGAAGAGATGGTTGTCCTTCTGGAAGGTTCTCCCATCTCCACAGAGGAACTCTAGACCTCTGTCAGTGTGACCATCGGGTTCTTAGTCACCTCCCTAACCAAGGCCCTTCTCCCCCGATTGTTCAGTTTGGCCGGGCGGCCAGACCTAGGAAGAGTCTTGGTGGTTCCAAACTTCTTCCATTTAAGAATGATGGAGTCCACTGTGTTCTTGGGTACCTTCACTGCTGCAAAAACTTTTTCGTACCCTTCCCCAGATCTGTTCCTCGACACAATCCTGTCTCGTAGCTCTACGGACAATTTCTTCGACCTCATGGCTTGGTTTTTGCTCTGAGCTGCACTGTCAACTGTGGGACCTTATATAGACAGGTGTGTGCCTTTCCAAATCATGTCCAATCAATTGAATTTACAACAGGTGGACTCCAATTGCAGAAACATCAAGGATGATCAATGGAAACAGGATCCACCTGGGCTCAACTTCGAGTATCATAGCAAAGGGTCTGAATACTTATGTAAATAAGGTATTCCCGTTTTGTATTTCAAATACATTTTTAAACATTTTGAACAACGTGTTTTCGCTTTGTCATTATTGGGTATTGTGTGTAGATTGCTGAGGATTTAAAAAAAAAATATATATTTTTTAGAATAAGGCTGTAACGTAACTAAATCTGGAAAAAGTCAAGGGGTCTGAATACTTTCCGAAGGCACTGTACGCAACACCCAATTCCCATGTGTGAAAAAGTAATTGCCCCCTTACACTCAATAACTGGTTGTGCCACCATTCTCTGCAATGACTTCAACCAAATGCTTCTAGTAGTTGTTGGAATTGTGTCCCACTCTTGCATGCAGAACTGCTTTAACTTAGCGACATTTGTGGGTTTTCAAGCATGAACTGCTCGTTTCAAGTCCTGACACAACATCTCAATTGGGATTAGGTCTGGACCAGGCCTGGGCAACTCCAGTCCTCGGGGGCCTGATTGGTGTCATACTTTTGCCTCAGCCCCAGCTTACACACCAACAATCAACTAATCATGATCTTCAGTTAAAAATGCAATTAGTTTAAGGTGTGATTGCTAGTGATAGGGGAACACCAATCGGGCCCCAGAGGACTGGAGTTGCCCAGGCCTGGTCTCGACCTAATCCCAATGAAGAAGATTTAAAAAAAGATTTATGTAAAGCTCACAGATCTGGCGATTAAACTCGGCAACGTTGCAAGACATTTGACATTGAGGGCAGAAGAGGTGGAGAGTGAGAGCGAAATAAAGAGAACTTAGATAGGAGCTGGAAAGAGGTGGAGAGAGGGAGAGGGGTAGCAGAGAAGGATCGCTTGAACAGGACAGTAATAAGGTTGACTTAGAGTAGGCCACAGAAACACCTGAAGCAGAGACACCCAGTCAAATAAAAGTGTGGGTTGCAGATTGGGATATTGGCATACCTTGTTTCCTGCAGTCATGATCATATACATCATTTACGAGTTCATAACCTTTGACATTTAGCAGCAACAGTGGGGAAGCTGGCTAACTGACAGACGAAGTGGTCGAAGGAGGAATTACATTTACCATGGGGAGACTATCATTTCAATGTTTTCTGTTGTACAGTACCAGTCTCCAATACTCCTATGATGACCATATCCACAATAAACAGAGGTGTGTAAATAAAACCTGGTAGCTGCCTGCCAGTCCGTTCTCTGTGGTCTACCTAGTGACAGACGGACCATATTGTATGTTCTCATTCCATCGAAGTCCAGGAGATGAGTTCCTCCTAGACTAGTCTGTGTGTGACTCCCTCTACCTTCACTGCTCAGATGACTACATGGCTAAACCTCCAGCACTGCCCACAGCACTATGGATACTGTGTCCCTAACTTTCACTCCACTGCGTAGTCCTACTGTTTCAATCTCTACTCCCTACCTTTTCTACTGGAACAAAGAAGCTACTTGTGAGTGAAGAGTGGTAAGACACACACCACATAGCCTAAGCACATGCATGCACACACACACACACACACACACACACACACACACACACACACACACACACACACACACACACACACACACACATGTACGCGCACAAGCAGACACACACACACACACACACACACACACACACACACACACACACACACACACACACACACACACACACACACACACACACACACACACACACACACACACACACACACACACACACACACACACACACACACACACACACACACACACACAGAGAGACTGGAAGGCTTCCCCTGTCTGGTGGTTTAGTGAGTTAATCCCAGTAATGTATGGGGGACATGTGGAAGCAGCTTGCTGAGGCTGATAGGAGAATTATGGGGGTTTTAACCAGCTAAATAAATAATTATGTTTGTGTAAATTCCTCAAAAGGATTTGTATTAGTTTTTTTCTTGATGTCAGCTAAAAGATTCCAGGCGTGAAAAAAGGACTTCTAGCCCCTTATGTTCTTTAAAAAGGAAACAAACAAATACATAGGTGGGTTAAAACAGACGTGTGTAGGTGACTTGGTGGTGACAGCCATGATAATATGGTTGCTCTCTCTGACAGTGTTTCTCTCCCAAATACTGTCATCCCCCCTTTTCTGTTTCTGCCCACTCCTCTCATCTTCCCTTCCTCCCACAACCCCCAGCGCGTTTTACCATAATCTCTCACACATTATTACTATAGACACTCCCCCTACACCCACACAGTCTGCAACGAACACACACACACACACACACACACACACACACACACACACACAATTTAGTCATTTAGTAGATGCTCTTATCCAGAGAGACTTGCAGGAGCAATTAGGGTTACCTCAAAACTGGGTTACCTCTGCATGATGAGAGGGGAGCGACAGAGGTGAAGACAGAAGCAGAGTGCAGAGAAACCGCGTCACAAGCAACTCATAGGGTCAGAGGGCATTCAAAAGGTTTGTAAGGAGAGAGACAGGGACAGAGAATGAGTAATGGAAAAAGAGAAGGAAAAGGAGAGAAAGAGAGACAGAGGCATGGAAATGACGGGAGCGTGTCAGCCCTAATGGGTTTGCTGTCTAATCCCACCCCAGCTAACACATTTGGTTCCTTGGAGGTTCTGAGAACGAAGCCATACGTTTTCTGACCGGTAAAACTGAACGTTTGTTTTTTTAAATGTTCTGAGAACGGAAGAGAAAATAATGCCTGTTCTAGGAATGTACATTTTTAGGGGACGTTCTGAGAACATTTTACTACGGTACCCTGAAAGTTTTCCTGGGAAGTTTTGTTAAAGTTCTGAGAACGGGAATTAAAGGTTATTTGAAGGTAATTAAATAATGTTCTGAGAACATGTTTCAATAAGATGTTTTAATAACACCGCTAGCTTAGTTTGAGTTAACTGTTTTGAATGACAAGCACAGATAGGACACATGGATATTAATTTGCTTTGGCATTAATCATGCAAACACACGCCTTTTTTATTGTGGCATGGTGTCAGTCAGATTGCAACCTATGATCTTCTCTTCTCTATACATGGAATGAGTCCACTGTGCCACCAGGAAGGAGCTAGCATGACATGTTTGTTTTTTTACTCATACAAAGCTTTTCATTTTAGTCTATTCAAACAGACCCCATTTCAAACGAAACAAGCACTCATTAAGATCAGGTGTGGCCGATTAGTTGCCGCGGCCAACACACCTGAACACGCTCAACAAGATAGAGGATAGAAAGAGTTCTGTTGACGTTGAGAATGGAATGTGTGTGTTCCCGAAATAATATTCTTAGATCGTTCTTTGAATGCTACTAATGTTTTCTTGTGCTTGTTATGGAAAGGATTGTTAATGTTCCGAGGACATTATTTTACAATAGAACCACGAGGAAACCTGTAGAAAATGTTAAGCTGAAGGACTGAAATTCCCACAAAGGAACGTTGT